>NC_136061.1:313797951-313807951 GCF_964261635.1 Lissotriton helveticus
TAAATAAGCAAAATACAGAACTCCTCTGTGTGGTGTCCTCCCTTTTCGCAGGCAAACTGTGTGTTTGATATTGAGCGGCCTGCCTGAGCCGCGGTGAAGGACCCTGCTGCGCGGTGCGCAGTCCTGCTGGGATGTTATGAGACGTTCGAGCCATTGGGGCAGATGAGTGCGTTCCATCGGTACAAGCGGCAGCACAGGGCACAGCTTTCCAGGTGCAGACCCACTTGGGATTTTAATTTCGTGGGTGTTAGAATACAGCATCTTACATCAAGATTAAAGCATAAACTACGATGACCAGCAGGCCTCAGGAGAGGCGCCGTCCATGGGCGGAGTTACAGTGGCCATCTGGTGAGCGAAACAGCTGTTCCTAATCTCCACAACCCCTGCACTCCATGATTAAGTGCTCTCACATAGCACGAAACGCGTCGGAGGGGTGAAAATAACTTGCGGTGGTTGCTGTTCGCTGTGTGTGCCTCCGAGGAATAAATAAGCAAAATACAGAACTCCTCTGTGTGGTGTCCTCCCTTTTCGCAGGCAAACTGTGTGTTTGATATTGAGAGGCCTGCCTGAGCCGCGGTGAAGGACCCTGCTGCGCGGTGCGCAGTCCTGCTGGGATGTTATGAGACGTTCGAGCCATTGGGGCAGATGAGTGCGTTCCATCGGTACAAGCGGCAGCACAGGGCACAGCTTTCCAGGTGCAGACCCACTTGGGATTTTAATTTCGTGGGTGTTAGAATACAGCATCTTACATCAAGATTAAAGCATAAACTACGATGACCAGCAGGCCTCAGGAGAGGCGCCGCCCATGGGCGGAGTTACAGTGGCCATCTGGTGAGCGAAACAGCTGTTCCTAATCTCCACAACCCCTGCACTCCATGATTAAGTGCTCTCACATAGCACGAAACGCGTCGGAGGGGTGAAAATAACTTGCGGTGGTTGCTGTTCGCTGTGTGTGCCTCCGATGAATAAATAAGCAAAATACAGAACTCCTCTGTGTGGTGTCCTCCCTTTTCGCAGGCAAACTGTGTGTTTGATATTGAGCGGCCTGCCTGAGCCGCGGTGAAGGACCCTGCTGCGCGGTGCGCAGTCCTGCTGGGATGTTATGAGACGTTCGAGCCATTGGGGCAGATGAGTGCGTTCCATCGGTACAAGCGGCAGCACAGGGCACAGCTTTCCAGGTGCAGACCCACTTGGGATTTTAATTTCGTGGGTGTTAGAATACAGCATCTTACATCAAGATTAAAGCATAAACTACGATGACCAGCAGGCCTCAGGAGAGGCGCCGCCCATGGGCGGAGTTACAGTGGCCATCTGGTGAGCGAAACAGCTGTTCCTAATCTCCACAACCCCTGCACTCCATGATTAAGTGCTCTCACATAGCACGAAACGCGTCGGAGGGGTGAAAATAACTTGCGGTGGTTGCTGTTCGCTGTGTGTGCCTCCGAGGAATAAATAAGCAAAATACAGAACTCCTCTGTGTGGTGTCCTCCCTTTTCGCAGGCAAACTGTGTGTTTGATATTGAGCGGCCTGCCTGAGCCGCGGTGAAGGACCCTGCTGCGCGGTGCGCAGTCCTGCTGGGATGTTACGAGACGTTCGAGTCATTGGGGCAGATGAGTGCGTTCCATCGGTACAAGCGGCAGCACAGGGCACAGCTTTCCAGGTGCAGACCCACTTGGGATTTTAATTTCGTGGGTGTTAGAATACAGCATCTTACATCAAGATTAAAGCATAAACTACGATGACCAGCAGGCCTCAGGAGAGGCGCCGCCCATGGGCGGAGTTACAGTGGCCATCTGGTGAGCGAAACAGCTGTTCCTAATCTCCACAACCCCTGCACTCCATGATTAAGTGCTCTCACATAGCACGAAACGCGTCGGAGGGGTGAAAATAACTGGCGGTGGTTGCTGTTCGCTGTGTGTGCATCCGAGGAATAAATAAGCAAAATACAGAACACCTCTGTGTGGTGTCCTCCCTTTTCGCAGGCAAACTGTGTGTTTGATATTGAGCGGCCTGCCTGAGCCGCGGTGAAGGACCCTGCTGCGCGGTGCGCAGTCCTGCTGGAATGTTACGAGACGTTCGAGTCATTGGGGCAGATGAGTGCGTTCCATCGGTACAAGCGGCAGCACAGGGCACAGCTTTCCAGGTGCAGACCCACTTGGGATTTTAATTTCGTGGGTGTTAGAATACAGCATCTTACATCAAGATTAAAGCATAAACTACGATGACCAGCAGGCCTCAGGAGAGGCGCCGCCCATGGGCGGAGTTACAGTGGCCATCTGGTGAGCGAAACAGCTGTTCCTAATCTCCACAACCCCTGCACTCCATGATTAAGTGCTCTCACATAGCACGAAACGCGTCGGAGGGGTGAAAATAACTTGCGGTGGTTGCTGTTCGTTGTGTGTGCCTTCGAGGAATAAATAAGCAAAATACAGAACTCCTCTGTGTGGTGTCCTCCCTTTTCGCAGGCAAACTGTGTGTTTGATATTGAGCGGCCTGCCTGAGCCGCGGTGAAGGACCCTGCTGCGCGGTGCGCAGTCCTGCTGGGATGTTATGAGACGTTCGAGCCATTGGGGCAGATGAGTGCGTTCCATCGGTACAAGCGGCAGCACAGGGCACAGCTTTCCAGGTGCAGACCCACTTGGGATTTTAATTTTGTGGGTGTTAGAATACAGCATCTTACATCAAGATTAAAGCATAAACTACGATGACCAGCAGGCCTCAGGAGAGGCGCCGCCCATGGGCGGAGTTACAGTGGCCATCTGGTGAGCGAAACAGCAGTTCCTAATCTCCACAACCCCTGCACTCCATGATTAAGTGCTCTCACATAGCACGAAACGCGTCGGAGGGGTGAAAATAACTTGCGGTGGTTGCTGTTCGCTGTGTGTGCCTCCGAGGAATAAATAAGCAAAATACAGAACTCCTCTGTGTGGTGTCCTCCCTTTTCGCAGGCAAACTGTGTGTTTGATATTGAGCGGCCTGCCTGAGCCGCGGTGAAGGACCCTGCTGCGCGGTGCGCAGTCCTGCTGGGATGTTATGAGACGTTCGAGCCATTGGGGCAGATGAGTGCGTTCCATCGGTACAAGCGGCAGCACAGGGCACAGCTTTCCAGGTGCAGACCCACTTGGGATTTTAATTTCGTGGGTGTTAGAATACAGCATCTTACATCAAGATTAAAGCATAAACTACGATGACCAGCAGGCCTCAGGAGAGGCGCCGTCCATGGGCGGAGTTACAGTGGCCATCTGGTGAGCGAAACAGCTGTTCCTAATCTCCACAACCCCTGCACTCCATGATTAAGTGCTCTCACATAGCACGAAACGCGTCGGAGGGGTGAAAATAACTTGCGGTGGTTGCTGTTCGCTGTGTGTGCCTCCGAGGAATAAATAAGCAAAATACAGAACTCCTCTGTGTGGTGTCCTCCCTTTTCGCAGGCAAACTGTGTGTTTGATATTGAGCGGCCTGCCTGAGCTGCGGTGAAGGACCCTGCTGCGCGGTGCGCAGTCCTGCTGGGATGTTACGAGACGTTCGAGTCATTGGGGCAGATGAGTGCGTTCCATCGGTACAAGCGGCAGCACAGGGCACAGCTTTCCAGGTGCAGACCCACTTGGGATTTTAATTTCGTGGGTGTTAGAATACAGCATCTTACATCAAGATTAAAGCATAAACTACGATGACCAGCAGGCCTCAGGAGAGGCGCCGCCCATGGGCGGAGTTACAGTGGCCATCTGGTGAGAGAAACAGCTGTTCCTAATCTCCACAACCCCTGCACTCCATGATTAAGTGCTCTCACATAGCACGAAACGAGTCGGAGGGGTGAAAATAACTTGCGGTGGTTGCTGTTCGCTGTGTGTGCCTCCGAGGAATAAATAAGCAAAATACAGAACTCCTCTGTGTGGTGTCCTCCCTTTTCGCAGGCAAACTGTGTGTTTGACACATATATATATATTCACACATATATATATATATACACACACACACATATATACACACACACATATATATACACACACACACATATATATATATATATATTCACAGAAAAAAACATAGGTTATAGACCATATATAGTTAGGAATTAGCATTTACAAAACCTTGAAAATTCACTGAAAAAACCATAGGTTATAGACCATATATAGTTAGGAATTAGCATTTAGAAAACCTTATTTTACTCACACAAAACCATTGAAATTCCATATATAGTTAGTTGCACTAACTATATATCGCGCACCCGCAATCCACTGCTGATGATGTCACATATTACATCATTCATGACATGGTCAGTGACATCACTGATGACATCACTGATGACATCTCAAATGACATCACTGATGACATCACTGATAACAACATCCAGTGATTTTTTGTTTCTATAAAGTTTAAATATGTCTTACATATTGAAGAATGAGTGGATGTGTAAGTGTCTGGACGAAGGATTTAGTAGGTGCATGACTGACTGTATGAGTGAGTGATTAAATGTGTCTCACTGACTGCATGGGTTAGTGACTAAACTGTCTTAATTTGTGCATCATTATGTCTGTTGTTCTGTAAACTGCTGCATGTGTTGATCAGTAGCTATATGAGTAACTATATGGGTTATTGATTGATTGCCCAAGTATTTGTATGGGAGACTGAGTGTGTGTGTGGCTAGCTGGGAGGTGTGTGACTGTGCAGATCAATCTGTACTTGTATCAATGATTGTATAAGAAGGTAAGTATGTGTTAGTATATGTTTGAAAATGTAAGGTGCTCTATGTTTAACTGTATAGACAAGAAAATGGAAGTGTCATTGATTCTTTACAGGACTGACCAGGTGTGTGAGTAACTCCATGGATGAGTGGCAGACTGTGAGTGTCTGTATAGGTGTATGAGTGCATATGATAGTGTTGTAAAGATGAGTGATTGTATGTATGAATGATTGTATGGGTGAATGAGTGAAGGTGTGTGTAGACGTAGCAATCAGTGAGTGCGTATGTAGTAACTAGTATTGGTGTGTCAATGGTTTCAAAAATTATACTCTCTTTTTAACACTGGGTGAAACAGAGGTTATATTAAAATGTGAGGAGATGCATTGTATTGTCACATGAATGATATCATCAGTGATGTGGTCATTGATGTCAAATGAGATGTCATCAGTGATGTCATCAGTGATGTCATTTGAGATGTCATCAGTGATGTCATCAGTGATGTCACTGACCATGTCATGAATGATGTAATATGTGACATCATCAGCAGTGGATTGCGGGTGCGCGATATATAGTTAGTGCAACTAACTATATATGGAATTTCAATGGTTTTGTGTGAGTAAAATAAGGTTTTCTAAATGCTAATTCCTAACTATATATGGTCTATAACCTATGGTTTTTTCAGTGAATTTTCAAGGTTTTGTAAATGCTAATTCCTAACTATATATGGTCTATAACCTATGTTTTTTTCTGTGAATTTCATTGGTTTTTTAACAGCTAATATCTGTAGCTGTAAAATGTATTCTTCTTTAAATCCAAAAATATATTTTATATGTTTATGAATAATTTTTTTTTTTAAATATTTTTTTTTCTTCGTTCCCGCTTCGCGAATCGGGAAGCTTCCCGTTAGCTGACCTTGATGCCGCGAAATAGACCGCGAGCCGGTAAACGTTTCTTTACCGCAAGTGCCGCGTTAGAAAACAACATCGTGACGCCTCCCGTCCGCATGACATTTCACGTTGTCGCGTGATACGTCATATGACGTGCTACGTTAGCGAACTGGTACGCGAAGCGAGTCGCAAAGCGCAGGTTTCTGGAAGCAAACCGGGAGGCCCTGCAAAGCGCTTAACGTAAACACAGCAAGTCATGTGACTTGGTAATAACACTTTTCATTGGTTCATTTCACTTTTGGTTTCCTAATGATGTAAGACTAGGTCATATAATCTAAAATGAACACTTTTGATTGGTTGAGAACTCTTGTTTTTCCCAAATGATGAAAATCCCTCCTTCTTTCCTCACTCTGACTTTCATCATTGTGAGAGAAAGACCCTTTGTGATCACTGAGCAATGGCTTCTTTAGTAGCTTCAGCTGGTGCTTCCCCACCACCTCCACCACATCCAAGGAAGAGTGGACCACCTGCTCAAGTTATAATTCAACAAGAAGAAGAAGAAGAGGAACAGGACGACGAGCACGAAGAGAGGCAGTTTTTGCCTGAGCAGCCCAGGACGTCTCACCGGAAAGAAAACTTCATTTGGCAATTTTTTAAAATTCCCAAAGGTCAGAAAAAAGTAAATGCAAGATACGTAACTTGCCTTATATGTCAAGATAGACTGTCCAGAGGAACCGAGAAAAAATACAGTTTCGGAAACTACACAATGCATCGCCATATGACTAGGTGGCATCCTAACAACTACAGTGCTGCACAGTTTCGGAACGACCTAGATAATCTCCCTATTATGGCCAGAAGATCTGTTGTACCGGAAGTAACGGGACCAGAGGGCACGGAGATGGTGCCAAATATACAAATGAAATTTGGTGAAGTAAAACACATCTGCGTATTTTGCGATGGATTCATTTCCTACGGAGAAAAAAGCATCACTCTGATCAACAGAGCTATTGACTATCATATGCAAGTTTGTACGAAACGCCCAAAATAATAAATACTTCTTTTTTTGTTTTGTTGCTCCTGTTGAGCCCTTTACAATGAATCGTTTTCATTGCCCCCTCCAAGAAAAACCCAAAAAAATATAAAGCTGTTCAGAAAAATTCAAAAAAAGTAAAAAAATGTTCCGAAAAATAATAAAAAAAATATAAAACAACAAAAACAATAAAAAAAAAAGTTCTTTTCAGAACTACCTCCCCGTTATTAAAAAATTGGTACAATATTTGGAACTGTGCCAACCTCTATTTCTCTTAGTTTGGCTGGAGTCCTTCCTGTCTGGTCGCTCCCAGGCTGTCCATCTGGCAGAATTTGCTGCCCCTTCTCGTGAAATCACGTGCGGGGTCCCTCAGGGCTCTTCCCTTTCCCCTTTACTCTTTAATTTATATATTTTTCCCCTTATTTTTGCTTTACAGCATATGGAGGTCGCGGTGTACAATTACGCCGACGACCTCCAACTCATTTTTGATTTATCCCCGACCTCGCCAGGTCAAACCAGCTTCCAGTCCGTGATGCTATTCATCCGTGATTGGATGAATACAAACCATCTCAAATTAAATCCGGACAAAACGGAGCTGGTTCTTACGGGCGGGGTCGCAAATCCATGGTCACCTCTTTTTTGGCTCCCATCCTTAGGCACCCCTCCCATTCCTTCCCCTTCAGTTAAAACGCTGGGCATTACTCTTAATCACCAACTCACCTTACATTCACATATTAGTTCAGTTGTTTCTTCTTGTTTTTTTTCCCTACGGACTATTAGGAAAATTTCCCGTTTTTTTTCTGTTTCAGCACTCAAACTGATCGTTATGGCCATGGTACTGTCAAAAATTGATTACGGGAACATCGTCTTCAATGGTGTCCCCGCATATGCCCTTCACCGTCTTCAGCTGGTCCAGAACCAGGCAGCCCGCCTGGTTTATGGCCTGGCTAAGTCACACCACTCCACCCCCCTTTTAAAAAACCTTCACTGGCTCCCTATTAAGCAACGGGCACTGTTTAAATTAGGATGTCTTACATTTCAAGCCCGAGCGGGCACAGCTCCGGCATTTATCAACTCCGCCGTTACAAACTATTGCCCGCCGAGAGCCCTTCGTTCCTCTTCTTTGGGCCTGCTAGTAGTACCCCGCTTTAAGAAGAAAAGAGTCGGTGGTCAGAAATTCTCAGTTCTGGCCCCCACTTTTTGGAACGCCCTTCCCCCTTCAATAAGACTCCTACCATCCTATATGGAATACCGTAGGGCCTTAAAAACCCTCTTGTTCCAGCAAGCATTTACTGGTTAGCTGCGCCCCCCGTTTGCTTGTTTTTACCACTGTAGCTCCCAGCGCCAAGAAACTGCTTTAGTATATGAGCGCTCTATAAATGTTTTTAAATTCTAAATTCTAAATTTAGTTCGCTTCCCAGTTCGCTCGCCGGTACGCGAACTAGAAGCGAACCAAAAACAGTAAGTATAAGGGAAGGAAACAGACACTTATGTTAAAAGAAAGACAGCTATAGGGGAGTAAACTAGAGATACTATTACCCGTAATCCACTGCTGATGATGTCACATATTACATCATTCATGACATGCTCACTGACATCATCAGCAGAGGATTGCGGGTTTTTTGGCAACGTGCCTTATCCACGGTTTAATAACGCTGCCTTTTGCTTTATATAAGTTTTCAAATTGTATGAAATATATACCAATAGGTCGTTATGAACCTTTAGGTAGTGCTTTTCTTCATGAGGTCTGGTCGCTTCCATACACATACAGATGTTTCAAAGATGATCAAGAAGTTTATCTGAATGGAGAGGAATGCCCTGAGACGCCAGATCATTCACTAATGTGTAGGCACATACAGTTACACGGTTCATGCAACAAACACCGACCAAATATGGCTTGCGTGTTGCAAGGCACGCCAGTTCCTGCTATCATCCCCACGTTCAAGTTGTTGGAAAATGGTAGTTATTTGATGCTCAATAATGAAGATTGTTCTGAGTTAATTGAAAAGGGTCTGCACCTCTGTACGGGTGTTCGCTATGTGAAGGACGAAAGTTTCACGGGCCGAACTCAAGGCCACCTCTCTCTGAGACAAAAGAGCTCTTATTCTTGCCATGCCGTTGAAATCTGTCCCAAGGTTGGTATTTGTGGCCAGATTGAAAACTCCCTATGTTCATGTGTGGGAGGAAATAGAACATTTCTGCAGCAAATAACCCGTTCACTTACTGTTACGATAAAAGGAATACTTTTAATTCAGATTTGCCTTTCAATTTCAGCAAGATGGTTCCGACTATCTTTAACGCATCCTCCACAAAGACCCTGGCGCACTTTTTTAAAGTTGTTACCAGTGGTCTCGTGACTTCATTTGAGAAAATCTTTGGAGTCATCCCTGCTTCCTTTCATTCTATTTTCTCCACTCTGGTTCGTGGATTGGCATTTTTACTTGCATTACCAGCGGACGCTCTTGTGCTTTTTTACATTTTTAAATATGGATGTCCCTCCTATGCAACCTCCCACCCTGCAGCTGCTGACACTGTTCCGCAATCGCATGCTAGAATATTATGGCACAATGCCGTAGGCGATATTAAGCACGGCATATGGATTATCTTTTCGATTCTCCTACTTCACCTGTGTCCAGCCTGTATTTCACTGCCTGACCTGTGATTTCGATTGGGCCATTGATTTGTGTCTCTGCGGACCGGTTTCTCCTGACGTCGACTTTAATCAGCTGATGACTCCTATCATTACTCACGAGTTGGTTTGTCCTGGCGAAAGGATTATGGCTGTGGCATTGATGCATGGACTACTTGGTCCCTGGAATTTACTGGCGGCAGCACAGTCTTTCTTGGAACAGAGCTTTCTTGAAAACCCACCGAGCTGTCCTCTGATGGTGATAGAGGATCCGGTGCTGGGAGAGCACGTATGTTCTTTTCCGCTTTTAAATTGGATGGCTGAACTGTTTTCGGATGAAGACGGTGACTTCCTATTGGAGGCTGTTGCAGCTTATTTTGCATACACAGTTATGTCATAGACCTTTTTCATGTTTGATATGCTGAGTACTAGCATTTCATTGACAATTCATTGACTTATTTGTCAAGTTTTTATTATTTACCTTGCCTATTGGCTTAAGACTCGATAAAGTACTTGGCTGTTTTATTTTTCTTTAGCATTAAATTTTCCTAGTTTTTAATGCTTTACCTTGCGGACCGTCCACATATAAACTTGCAATCTGCTCTCATGAGATGGCACTTCTATTATCTTATTCAGTTCGTTTCCGGATCATGGGGAGGTGTCATCTAGGTCCTGGATATCTTTACACCGTGTTAAGTTAGCATGGGCTCATTACCGGTTTAAACGCCATTTTTCCTTTTTTGCAACTTCTGCACACGACACTTAGTTG